>NC_134850.1:0-5000 GCF_965363235.1 Mytilus galloprovincialis
AACCCTAACCCTAACCCTAACCCTAACCCTAACCCTAACCCTAACCCTAACCCTAACCCAAACCCTAACCCTAACCCTAACCCTAACCCTAACCCTAACCCTAACCCTAACCCTAACCCTAACCCTAACCCTAACCCTAACCCTAACCCTAACCCTAACCCTAAACCCTAACCCTAACCCTAACCCTAACCCTAACCCTAACCCTAACCCTAACCCTAACCCTAAACCCTAACCCTAACCCTAACCCTAACCCTAACCCTAACCCTAACCCTAACCCTAACCCTAACCCTAACCCTAACCCTAACCTAACCCTAACCCTAACCCTAACCCTAACCCTAACCCTAACCCTAACCCTAACCCTAACCCTAACCCTAACCCTAACCCTAACCC
Source organism: Mytilus galloprovincialis (assembly GCF_965363235.1). Classification (NCBI taxonomy): domain Eukaryota; kingdom Metazoa; phylum Mollusca; class Bivalvia; order Mytilida; family Mytilidae; genus Mytilus; species Mytilus galloprovincialis. The sequence goes on from NC_134850.1 coordinate 391, forward strand.
TAACCCTAACCCTAACCCTAACCCTAACCCTAACCCTAACCCTAACCCTAACCCTAACCCTAACCCTAACCCTAACCCTAACCCTAACCCTAACCCTAACCCTAACCCTAACCCTAACCCTAACCCTAACCCTAACCCTGACCCAAACCCTAACCCAAACCCTTAATTAGGGTTAACCCTAACCCTAACCCTAACCCTAACCCTAACCCTAACCCTAACCCTAACCCAAACCCTAACCCTAACCCAAACCCTAACCCAAACCCTTAAATAGGGTTTAGGTTAGGGTTAGGGTTTAGGTTAGGGTTAGTGTTAGTGTTTGGGTTAGGGTTTGGGTTAGGGTTAGGGTTAGGGTTAGGGTTAGTGTTAGGGTTTGGGTTAGTGTTTAGGTTAGGGTTAGTGTTAGGGTTTGGGTTAGTGTTTAGGTTAGGGTTAGTGTTAGGGTTTGGGTTAGGGTTTGGGTTAGTGTTTAGGTTAGGGTTAGTGTTAGGGTTTGGGTTAGTGTTAAGGTTAGGGTTAGTGTTAGTGTTTGGGTTAGGGTTTGGGTCAAACACTTACCCTAACCCAAATCCCAAATGTGTTAAAATTGTTGATTTGGAGGCCTTACTTTATCTCGGAACGGGTAAGTGTAGAAGGATAACCTATTGCAGTTTCGTGTTAAGTTTTTCACGAACTTCTTAAAAGAAAGAGTTGTGTATGGATGGGGGTCCGGTTATGATGTTTGAAAAAAAAAAAAAAAATAATCTTTCAATTATCATGCAGTGAGGTCGGAGAGTGCGGCCGTACACTTCAGTGATACCAATACGTTTTCATCCTCTAGATCGCCTTTCCATCTTTTAGGAACAGTTAACTTTAAGAAGATATCTCTATTCAAATTCATTCTAAATCTGTTTGAAGATTGAAGTCGAAGGCAATTTTCATACTCTGTACTTAGAAATATTTTTAAATAACCCAAACCCAAACACTAACACTAACACTAACCCTAACCTAAACGCTAACCCTAACCCTAACCCTAACCCTAACCCTTCTCACGCATGCGCAGTCACAGAAAAGGGCAGACATGCGCAGAAGTGAAAAAGGGCACCTCACAAATCTCGTCAAAGTATACTACCATGTCCCTGACCTTGACCCTTACTCAAAACCTAACCCTAACCCTGACCCAAACCCTAACCCAAACCCTTAATTAGGGTTAACCCTAACCCTAACCCTAACCCTAACCCTAACCCTAACCCTAACCCTAACCCAAACCCTAACCCTAACCCAAACCCTAACCCAAACCCTTAAATAGGGTTTAGGTTAGGGTTAGGGTTTAGGTTAGGGTTAGTGTTAGTGTTTGGGTTAGGGTTTGGGTTAGGGTTAGGGTTAGGGTTAGGGTTAGTGTTAGGGTTTGGGTTAGTGTTTAGGTTAGGGTTAGTGTTAGGGTTTGGGTTAGTGTTTAGGTTAGGGTTAGTGTTAGGGTTTGGGTTAGGGTTTGGGTTAGTGTTTAGGTTAGGGTTAGTGTTAGGGTTTGGGTTAGTGTTAAGGTTAGGGTTAGTGTTAGTGTTTGGGTTAGGGTTTGGGTCAAACACTTACCCTAACCCAAATCCCAAATGTGTTAAAATTGTTGATTTGGAGGCCTTACTTTATCTCGGAACGGGTAAGTGTAGAAGGATAACCTATTGCAGTTTCGTGTTAAGTTTTTCACGAACTTCTTAAAAGAAAGAGTTGTGTATGGATGGGGGTCCGGTTATGATGTTTGAAAAAAAAAAAAAAAATAATCTTTCAATTATCATGCAGTGAGGTCGGAGAGTGCGGCCGTACACTTCAGTGATACCAATACGTTTTCATCCTCTAGATCGCCTTTCCATCTTTTAGGAACAGTTAACTTTAAGAAGATATCTCTATTCAAATTCATTCTACATCTGTTTGAAGATTGAAGTCGAAGGCAATTTTCATACTCTGTACTTAGAAATATTTTTAAATAACCCAAACCCAAACACTAACACTAACACTAACCCTAACCTAAACGCTAACCCTAACCCTAACCCTAACCCTAACCCTTCTCACGCATGCGCAGTCACAGAAAAGGGCAGACATGCGCAGAAGTGAAAAAGGGCACCTCACAAATCTCGTCAAAGTATACTACCATGTCCCTGACCTTGACCCTTACTCAAAACCTAACCCTAACCCTGACCCAAACCCTAACCCAAACCCTTAATTAGGGTTAACCCTAACCCTAACCCTAACCCTAACCCTAACCCTAACCCTAACCCTAACCCAAACCCTAACCCTAACCCAAACCCTAACCCAAACCCTTAAATAGGGTTTAGGTTAGGGTTAGGGTTTAGGTTAGGGTTAGTGTTAGTGTTTGGGTTAGGGTTTGGGTTAGGGTTAGGGTTAGGGTTAGGGTTAGTGTTAGGGTTTGGGTTAGTGTTTAGGTTAGGGTTAGTGTTAGGGTTTGGGTTAGTGTTTAGGTTAGGGTTAGTGTTAGGGTTTGGGTTAGGGTTTGGGTTAGTGTTTAGGTTAGGGTTAGTGTTAGGGTTTGGGTTAGTGTTAAGGTTAGGGTTAGTGTTAGTGTTTGGGTTAGGGTTTGGGTCAAACACTTACCCTAACCCAAATCCCAAATGTGTTAAAATTGTTGATTTGGAGGCCTTACTTTATCTCGGAACGGGTAAGTGTAGAAGGATAACCTATTGCAGTTTCGTGTTAAGTTTTTCACGAACTTCTTAAAAGAAAGAGTTGTGTATGGATGGGGGTCCGGTTATGATGTTTGAAAAAAAAAAAAAAAAAATAATCTTTCAATTATCATGCAGTGAGGTCGGAGAGTGCGGCCGTACACTTCAGTGATACCAATACGTTTTCATCCTCTAGATCGCCTTTCCATCTTTTAGGAACAGTTAACTTTAAGAAGATATCTCTATTCAAATTCATTCTACATCTGTTTGAAGATTGAAGTCGAAGGCAATTTTCATACTCTGTACTTAGAAATATTTTTAAATAACCCAAACCCAAACACTAACACTAACACTAACCCTAACCTAAACGCTAACCCTAACCCTAACCCTAACCCTAACCCTTCTCACGCATGCGCAGTCACAGAAAAGGGCAGACATGCGCAGAAGTGAAAAAGGGCACCTCACAAATGTCGTCAAAGTATACTACCATGTCCCTGACCTTGACCCTTACTCAAAACCTAACCCTAACCCTGACCCAAACCCTAACCCAAACCCTTAATTAGGGTTAACCCTAACCCTAACCCTAACCCTAACCCTAACCCTAACCCTAACCCTAACCCAAACCCTAACCCTAACCCAAACCCTAACCCAAACCCTTAAATAGGGTTTAGGTTAGGGTTAGGGTTTAGGTTAGGGTTAGTGTTAGTGTTTGGGTTAGGGTTTGGGTTAGGGTTAGGGTTAGGGTTAGGGTTAGTGTTAGGGTTTGGGTTAGTGTTTAGGTTAGGGTTAGTGTTAGGGTTTGGGTTAGTGTTTAGGTTAGGGTTAGTGTTAGGGTTTGGGTTAGGGTTTGGGTTAGTGTTTAGGTTAGGGTTAGTGTTAGGGTTTGGGTTAGTGTTAAGGTTAGGGTTAGTGTTAGTGTTTGGGTTAGGGTTTGGGTCAAACACTTACCCTAACCCAAATCCCAAATGTGTTAAAATTGTTGATTTGGAGGCCTTACTTTATCTCGGAACGGGTAAGTGTAGAAGGATAACCTATTGCAGTTTCGTGTTAAGTTTTTCACGAACTTCTTAAAAGAAAGAGTTGTGTATGGATGGGGGTCCGGTTATGATGTTTGAAAAAAAAAAAAAAAAAATAATCTTTCAAATATCATGCAGTGAGGTCGGAGAGTGCGGCCGTACACTTCAGTGATACCAATACGTTTTCATCCTCTAGATCGCCTTTCCATCTTTTAGGAACAGTTAACTTTAAGAAGATATCTCTATTCAAATTCATTCTACATCTGTTTGAAGATTGAAGTCGAAGGCAATTTTCATACTCTGTACTTAGAAATATTTTTAAATAACCCAAACCCAAACACTAACACTAACACTAACCCTAACCTAAACGCTAACCCTAACCCTAACCCTAACCCTAACCCTTCTCACGCATGCGCAGTCACAGAAAAGGGCAGACATGCGCAGAAGTGAAAAAGGGCACCTCACAAATCTCGTCAAAGTATACTACCATGTCCCTGACCTTGACCCTTACTCAAAACCTAACCCTAACCCTGACCCAAACCCTAACCCAAACCCTTAATTAGGGTTAACCCTAACCCTAACCCTAACCCTAACCCTAACCCTAACCCTAACCCAAACCCTAACCCTAACCCAAACCCTAACCCAAACCCTTAAATAGGGTTTAGGTTAGGGTTAGGGTTTAGGTTAGGGTTAGTGTTAGTGTTTGGGTTAGGGTTTGGGTTAGGGTTAGGGTTAGGGTTAGGGTTAGTGTTAGGGTTTGGGTTAGTGTTTAGGTTAGGGTTAGTTTTAGGGTTTGGGTTAGTGTTTAGGTTAGGGTTAGTGTTAGGGTTTGGGTTAGGGTTTGGGTTAGTGTTTAGGTTAGGGTTAGTGTTAGGGTTTGGGTTAGTGTTAAGGTTAGGGTTAGTGTTAGTGTTTGGGTTAGGGTTTGGGTCAAACACTTACC